>NW_022476015.1:0-34861 GCF_009193645.1 Aspergillus pseudonomiae | reverse complement strand
TTTACTCTTGGTTTACTCTTGGTTTACTCTTGGTTTACCCTTGATTTACTCTTGATTTGTGATTTCTATAATTTCCCCCCCTCGCGTTTGTCCGTGCTTGTATTTGCACGTGTATGTAGTATGTACTAGCAGTAGTGTAAATAGAAGCAACAGCCTCTACGGGTTGAGCCGGGTACTACTACAAATCTAGGTTGTGATCTCGGGGATCGTCATGATGGCGTGCTCGAACATCGACTTAGACTAGTCCGTAGTCCATGGTTCTTCTATATCGAGACTGTCAGCTGTCGTGTATAGATTTACTTCGTAATTTCCAAGTCCCTGCGCTATGAGGGGGTGTGCCTATCAATTGAACAAAGTTTTGGTGAAATATTGGTGTTAGCCCTAGACATAATGTTCAATGTTTATCATACCCATTTGCGTCTACGGTGGCGCTAAGCGCGCTGTCGTCATAACGTGCTGGAGGGGTTGCTTTACCTCTCTACCTCTTCTTCCCTCCCCCTTTCTTACTTTCTCACTTGGTGGGGGAGATTGACTAGATGGAATTATACAGATACTTCTGAAAAATTTCTTGGTGAGTAGGGGTGAAAGTTGCCAAGCTACCCATACGCATTGTGAAGCAGAGAGCAGAGAGTACCTAACCCTAACTCCCTCCTCCCTGCGTTACCATTATTTCTCTGCAAAAGAACCTTCGCTCAGTTCAACCCTAGCCAATACTCCTGGACATCATGTATTCGCAACATGAGAGTGAGTATTAGTACGAACTGGCAAGTACACTGACTGCAGGTATCCATCTCACTAGAGACATTCCCTTTGACCACGACGTCGAGTTTGATATATTGGGCCGTTTTGCTGTGTCAGTGCTTGACAGTTATGCATACTGCAGGGCAACACAGATCGGACTCGGACAAGGCCCGAGATACGACTTGACCTCTGGTGGGGTGGTGGCATGTTATATGGTCTGATGTATCGTGTGAGGAACAGGAATTCTCAGATGTAAGGATACAATGGCATGGCAAGTGGATATCGGCTTCCCGCTGTGTAACTATTGATGTCCTTTTGTTGTTTTCTTGCTTCACCTGGAAGAATGATTGATCTGCGGATGAATACCGAGGATACCGCAGCATATATCAATGCGGGGAAATGAATTACTCTAACATACTATATTATACATACCCCTCCAAGTCCGGGGTGAATCTGCGGAGAGGACGCGGCGACTCGTCCAATGGGTGCGATGCAAGCGTTCGGCATTCGTACCGCACCTCCGCATTTCGCCCCTCTTGGCCCTCGGATAACTCTGCGTTGTGTCTAGTATATCTTCTCGTGTACCTTACGGTTGGCAATTCAGATCATTAAATATTTTCATCCTCTCGAGGCATTTCATATACATATACTATAATCAACATGACGAGGCAATTGGCTCCCGGTGCTCGGTTGCAGGGCAAAGTGGCTATTGTTACTGGTATGTTCCTACTCTATAACTTCGTGGGATGGGATGCATATCGCTAATGATGAGCCAGGCGGTGGTTCGGGTTTTGGTGCGGCGATTGCCCGTCGATTCGGCGAGGAGGGGGCTAAGGTGATTGTTACTGATATCAATGCCGAGGGAGGACAGAAGGTCGCCGCTCAGAATCCGGAGAATCTGGTCTTTCAACAGATGGATGTCACCAAGGCGGAGGATTGGACGACCGTCATGGATTTGGCGTTTTCGAAATTCGGAAGACTGGATATCCTGGTGAACAATGCCGGGATAACGTATCGGAACAAGGTATATGCATCGAGACTAAAATGATCGCCGAGGCTCGTTCGCTGATTCGCAGTAGCCAACGGACGAAGTCACCGAAGAAGAATGGGAGCGCGTCTTCAACGTGAATGTGAAAGGAATCTTCCTGGGCTCGCAGGCCTTGGTGACTCGTTTAATGCAACAGGGTCAGGGCGGTTCGATGATCAATATTTCGTCTACTGGTGCATCGCGGCCACGGCCAGGGTTGGTCTGGTATAATGCCTCTAAGGGGGCGGTTTCGAATGTAAGTTCTCCTGTTCTGTGACCCCGTGGGCTTTTGCGCAAGCCTGGCTGTTGGCTAACTCGAACAGGCTACGAAAGGTCTCGCAGCCGAGTATGGTCCTCACAACATCCGCGTCAATACCGTTAGCCCCCTTCTATCAGGAACAGGCCTGTTTTCCATGTTCACCGGCATGCCTGATACGCCTGAAAACCGGGAGAAGTTCATCGGAAATGTGCCGCTGGGCCGATTGACAGATCCTGATGATGTTGCAAACATGTGTCTATACTTGGCTAGCGATGAGGGCAGTTTCATAAACGGAGCAGAGATGATTGTCGATGGAGGGAAGTGTATCTAGTTAGGACCTCCATCCTCTGTTCTTATCTCAGTGAACAGTTATTCCTGGGCACTCAACCCTAGGATATACATGTTGAAACGTGTAACAAGCACGGACGTCCGGGTGCTACATGCTGTATCAATGTTAGAGCTTACATCGGCGCCAAAAGACGGCACATATACAATTTCAAGACCATGCAGAAGGATCAAAAAGTGATAGATCCTCCTCTAAAAGTCCTAACATATGTTGATTTCCCGAGAACCAGCTGCCCAATGTAGTCGGGGGCATAGTGTTCGGGCATGCTTGGCCTTCAGCTCCTTCGCCCAAGCTTTGGGGGATCGGTCCCGGCGCAGGAACAGGGCCATTCCATCGAACATCACCGCCTTCGGGCTGTGTAGGCGCCAAGCCAAGAGCACTAAGATAAACATCGAATTCTTGGCCCACAGACGCCAGATCTTCGTTCTCTTGCGTTTGAGCCTGCGCTTTTGCCTCGACATATAGTCTCGCAACGTTGCTGAGGACCTGGCAGAGCCGATGCATTTTCGCAATAGCCTCCGATGATGAACAGTTGGGCTGGAGCGAATTGACAAAGTCTTCCAGTCGCACCAGGTCTGAATAGGACGTTGATTCGATAACATGGCAAAACAGCACTATAAACGGCACGAATGGCGAGTACATTACCGTCCTGAATATACAATTAGCTACCGGTAACAACTCCCAAAATAAAATGATTTGTTCAAACCGTACCAGTGTAGGTAGGAACACTTGACTGCATTACTTCGGTTACCTTCCTCCATCATCGTCATGCAACTTTGGTGTAGTTCCAGCGTCACTCGTGCTGTCTCGATGCATTCGTCTATGAATGTGCTGCGACTATCTTCAGCCGCAGGGATAGCTCTGTATATTAGGGTCAACACAGAGAGGCGGCAGACCTCATCCGACATGAGATAAATTTCGTCAAGCGGAGAGACATTCGTGAATTTGGGGCTAGCCTTCTGCCTAAGTCTCAGCCTTGTGCGAATATAACATAACAGCATAGTTCACTTGGGAAAGCATACCTTAAATGGCTCTTCAACGCTCATTTGCATCTCTGCTGCCAACTGACGGGCATGTGATGCCCTTTCGTTTGCAGGTTTACGCAGGGCTGCAGGGCTGTAGAGCATCTCATACACTTTACCCTGGATTCTGGCCAGATTAATCCACAGCGGATAGATAGTTCTCCACGGCTCGAAATCTCCAAGAAGTCCATCTTCTGCAGGTAATGAAATATCATAATCCTGTATGGATGAGGCGCGGCCGAGCCGCAGCGAAAGGGCTTTCTCTGTGACATAAACTGACCAAAATAGACGGCGCTTATTTTGCCTCACGGTGAAACTGTCATTCTCCATTGAGGAAGCTCGATGATAACCGAGCGTCTGGCATAGCCGGAATGCGGTTGATGCCAACGCCAAACCTAAGGAGGGTTTCGAAGTCTCAATAGCGTGAAGAGCCTAGATGATCAGAATCTCCAGCAGAGCGCCTGTAGAGCTCGAACTTACACCCATGCTAAGCGCTTCTATAGAATCCATTGTGGCGGGCGTCAGAAGATTCAGGTTCGCTAGACCTGTCTCCAGGTTAACCCGACAAAGGTTGTGGTATTTATCGTACATTTCTCGCTTGGTGGTGTCACTTTCGGAAAAGCTAATTTCACTAAAGAGATACACCAAGCATGCATTCACCACGATAAACGTAGCGTCGGAGTATTCCTCGGTGGCAAAGTACACCTGGCGGCACTTCTCAAAAAGACTGTCTGGTGTGATAAAAGGGAAGAACCCTAGCAAGGTAGTTGCATGTTCCTCTATTGATAGCTAGTTAGAATTCACTGCTGGCTATGGAAAGGATACAGCCCATGGTACCTTTTACATGGCGCAACAGCGGCAAGACAACCTGTACAGGGGGAAGGTTCAGATTCCGCAGTCCTGATCTCGGTATAGCTTTCTGGTTGGGGAAGCGAACGTCGCGTGAAGAAGGATGGGCCTGATGATCCTGCATGTTGACAAGCTGCTTGAGCGTTGAAAGGGCGGTGTTGATCGTTGGGCTGGATAGTTGCAACGCGCTGCGTGAGACTGCTGTCTCGAGAAACTGACTCGCATAGGCGGAATGGGCTGCAAGAGATGAATTACCCTCGAACGCAGGGCCAGACTCGTGTTCGTCTAATGCGGCGTTGACGTCAGACGCAAGTCCAGAAGCAGACGAAGTCATCTGTCTTGAATCTGGCGTTGCATGGAAGCAGGTCTCGGTAGGAGTACTGGAGGTAACAGTGGCCTTCACGTCACGGAGGACTTGTTCGATGCTGGACAGGCGATCTTCGATCAAATCGATTTTCTTTTCACTGGGGAAGTCAGAAAGGTTCCACTTTCGACTGCGTTCGACACGCCTACTATTGATCGGAAATTAGGACTCGTCTCCGTGGCTCGCGAGGCTTTTGACCAGCGCCTGTGGTGCGACAGACAATCTGCGAACTACGGCAATTAGAGCAGGGCGACCGTTTGTCACATCGTATCTAGCCGGCATGATTAATTAGTTTGGCTCTAAGCCTATAGATTTCTACCGTTTGCCAACGCAGTATACCTTTCTAAGACGACATTGGTCACACTGGACTGTTAGTCTGATTGTGCTAGGGAATAAGTACTATGCAAGTGGTCAAACACTTACTGCGCGCCGAATGGGAAGAGACTCCCTGCTATCACTCTCGGGGCCCTCGGGCTCCATTTCTGGGCGTCAATTAGTCTGATATAACCGAAGAAGGATATTGTATACGACTAATACTGGGACTGTTTGGGGGAAAAGGTCATGACGGAGGGTCTGATGGGGAAGTCAAATACCGTTTCGGATTCCGCGGGACCCGAGCGGAACCAGAAGGCAACGACAAAACGTGCAGATACTGGTACATGTCAGTACTGCACAGTTGGTCTGTCTGGCCGACTGTATCCAGAGGTTATAATACAGGGTACGGAGTACTCGTAACTACTAGTACAGCGTAGAAATCTACCTGTGCCGGCTCTCGAATACTAAATAAAAAGGAGCGTATTACCTCCGAAGCACAAAACTCTTTGGAAGACATTACCCGGTCTAATACAAAGCCTACGACTGTCTGGAATTACAATAAATAGTGTAATCTTGGGTATTCTCGTATGGAGGACTCGAAAGATATGTTCTACTTATTTTCTGTCTCAGAATCTGAAAGCATACCCGCTCCTGACCTATCACCTTCAACGTCACTATAGCTATGGCTATCTGCGACCAAATCTTTGTCAAGATCTTCTGAATTGATACTTAAGAGCTTGCTCTTTTTTTTTAATCACGGATTTCCTGTTGCTCCGCTTTTCTTTGTGTTCCCCTTCTCTTTTTCCTTGATTCTACTGGGTAGACTGGCGAATGGCGATGCTAGGTTAGGTTAATGGGCAAGCTATGCCTAACCCTGCTAGGTTCAAGTAGTCGAGTTCCAGTATCTAATCATCATCTGATTCGCTTTCTGGCAGCATTCTGAGCTTCTTCTCTCGCTATATCTTTTTGGTGTATCTGTATTCAATTCAAGCCAGTAGTCTAATGACCCGATTAGTTTTGATGCGGAAGTCTTATGTGCAGGAAGATGTAAAGATGGGGGAGAGGATATAAAAGAGGAAAGGGACGGTATCGAGAGGGGGAAGTAGGGTAGCCGTGATGAGATATCAGTGCCATGAAAGTCATTGCAAATGGTAGTGAGCTGAAGAGAAACAAATGATAAAGCCCATCGTTCCAGTGATTTTGAGGAATAGTAAGCATAGCCTGATAGGGTTTGAACCGCACGAGACACACTTGTGTAACCAGGAACTTTATTGATTAAGATCCAACAATCTCACTTCTTAATACCGATGACGGCCAGGTTCCTTGGACTTTCACTATAATCGAAGACGGGCTCAACCCAACAGTCCTTGACACTGTCATGTTCACGCAGGAATTGCCATCGGTCAACCACGATAATGGCCTCAACCAAAGAGCAACTATACGCCATTAAGCTCCAAACGATGCTGAGGTACTTCTTCGTGTGCCAGTACTTTTCCGCGTAGTCATTTAGCTCCTCCTCGGTAATGTCCGACATGCCTGCTTTCACTTTCTCGCCGTTATGAGGATCCCGGCTGAGCTTCACCACGGCAGCGCGAGCATATGCAGGAAAGGAAGCGAAAGCGGACTTTCGCAAGGAGCCGACAATGAGAGGGTTACCCGCTTCACTCGAGTCCAAAGACTCGGCGCCGTACAATTCTTTCGGGATGGAAGGCTTTGCCACAACCCCACGGTCCACCAGGACTTTCTGGAGGAGTGACCGATAGAAGTGCCGGGTGAAGAAGTTCTCGCTGTCTTCCCTGCCCCAGTTGTAGGGTGCCTGAAGGGACATCGACCTTGCGGTAATGTTCAGCTTCACGCCTCTTCCGCTGTCATGCTCGTAGTCTTCCAGACGTTTCGACATCGGAAAGCCGTGCGGATCATACGCGATGGCATCCTTGGTCAGGCGAGGGTGTGTGGTTCGAAGAATAGGAAGCTTGTACGTAGCAGGACCGAGTCTTTCAGTCACCAGGTTATAGCAGCAACCAATCATGGCAATGGCTTTCACGGACGGGTTCAGAACCAAGGATTGAACACCATGATGAAGGAGATTTCCGCAGGAATGTAAGGAAACAACCATAACACGGGCATCATTCGGTTTTCCATTGCTTTCCTGCTCGGCGCTCATTGAGCTTTCGGTGGGTGCAACAGGCGGCGGCTCAATCACGTCCTTTATGATGGGCTCTAGGTACCCATCCTTAATATCATGTTCAATATAATCCATCGTACCCCTCGGCTGATTGGACTGCTGTTTCTTAGCCGCCAAGGCCATCGCTTTCTTAATGGGATCGTTCTTATGCGGAGCCGAGCCGATCTCATCGGGCGCGATACTGATGTCACGGAAGACATTTATCATGGCAACGTCCTCCTCGTCCACGTCTTGCTTTGCACTTTCCTCAGCCGTTACATTCTCCAGTCCTTCTGACTCGCGAGCGGACGCATTCTCGTTTATCGGCACGGTTCTTTCTGGTTCCTCGCAATATTTACAGGCGGCCTTCTTATTATATAGTCTAATCTTTTTCTTTTCCTTTAGTTTCGCAAATATATCAAAATCCTTCGCTCCATTGATGAATTGGTGTTTTCTTTCAATAGCGACAATGTGCCGATTATATGGAGGGCTAGCAAGCGTCCGTCCAAGATAGCTTTGACCCGACCCGAAATCCACGACGTGGGTTATGTTGTCACCCCGCTGCTCATCCACTGTTGCGCACAGGGAATCGACATATCTCGAAAAGTGTGCTACCTCATGGTACTTCTTGACATTCATCCCCACGGCAATGTGTTTCGGTATCGTTGGTTTCCCAGGTTGTGGGGGCCGGAAATCTCTACCCAAAGTAAGACGTCGGATCTGCTGGAGGTACTCTAAGAGATCTGTTGGAGGTAAGGGAGCTCCCCTCCATTCCTGTCGTGCACTCGGATTGCCTCCATCTGCCGCGAGGTCCCTGCTCTGGTCTAAGAGCGGCTGGAGATCTTCCCTCAGAAACAAGTCGAGAAGGTCCTGGATATCATGATGTTCAAAGAACGCCCGCCAATGCTCCGGAAGAAGCGACGTATAGAGATCCGGTTCGCGCGTCAGAAAGTCTAAGATATGCACGCCGCCGCAAAGGTGGCGGAAGATGTCGGATGAGGTAGCGAAGGACAGGAGGGCGTCGACGTAGGCATCGGGATCAGTCCACTCTTCAGTGAGTGGAAGCGTTTTAGGTCGTGGCATGCGTTCGTTCGACCGTCAAAGAGCCCGAAAAGGAAAACAGGGAACAAGTGAAAAATAGCGCAACCCGAAAGCACTAAAGAGAGTGTAACGAATGAGGAACGGTCTATAAAAAGAAAGTCGAGGATGTCACAAGGAATGTTGAGGGCCGCGAAGATCACAGAATAATTCCAGATTTTTTTTTTTTTTTACTTTTTCCTTTTGGTCGAGGGGTAAAAGGGGAACGGATTCGGTTTAGGCCCGTTGCGAGCTCCACCAGCACGGATCGGCGGAATCCAGAGTATGGGGTATGGAGCACAGGTGTGGAGGTCGTTTCTGAGTTCTCACCCAGCTCGACACTCTCGGGAATCCTCCTGACACCACGGTGGGCTCCTGAACTCCCCTGAAATCCCGATCACTTGCTTGGTTGGATTCTGGTGCACAATGACGAAGCCCACAGTGACAGCACTGGAAGCCAGACTATTGGCGATAGTGGCACATGAGACCTGCTGATCTTTACTTTTAGGTCAACATCGGTGCGCTGCCATCCTATATTAAACAACCACTAACATCAAATCTTTCGGGACTAAGAATGGAGCTGCCCGACCGGTTGCGGATTTGAGCATATATAGGAAGTGAACAAAACTGCGTTGGCACTTAGGAACACCCGCGATAGGCTATTTCGCTCTGCCATCTCATAAACGTGACCGTACTGCGCTCGCTGAAGAAAGGAGATATCCCAGCCCAGGCAAGGGGTGCCACCACGTATGATATACTCCTCTCTATTCATTTATTGTCTCCTGCATCCTGCAGGCTCAGCCTCGCGATCTGCGAAATTACAACAGGCACGCAGATGATTATCTGCCAACGCGTCACACCGTCGAGAGTTTAACTATCCCTATGCGGCAATTTATATTCCCCTTGCTGTTAAGAAAATATAAGCATTAGATTCCTCGGCACAAGCTAATGGTTGATATCTGAAATTGTCAAGCGAACTCACTCAACTAGAGCCCGGAGCATTCCAGAATTATGGTGAGTAAACATGACGGCTTAGATTGTGTTATTCTGTAGTTTATCATATGGATTCCCGAGCGCTTACTGATCCACCTGATATCCACCTAGTTGATAATTTCGAAGACGAAGCAGAAACAAAGACCCTTAGGCTCCATTCCCGATGTGCTTTTTCAAATCATTATCAATGGAGATGTTGGTGCAGTATTGACACTCTGTTTGGTAAACAAGGCAACCTATGAAGCTATCAAATTGCTTGAACCACACATTTGCCGGTGGTTAATGCGCATCCATGGCGTCAGCACATTTGACCCTGTGCTCACCTTGAATCCGCGGACGGGTGAACAGAGGACACTGACGGTACACAATCTGTCAGGATTTCTTGAGCGCCAGGTCATTGCACACAAGCTAGCGTGCCAGATTGTCCCCTCAGTATGGGGTCCCTTCCCAGACGAGGAAAGCTCAAAAATGAACTATCAGGCAGAGGAAAAGCTCGTTCAGCGACTAGAGCGAGGGCTGTACGTACTTTTCCACATGGCTGATATTGCCCGCGACACATACAAAACAAAGCAAAGGATAAACCCTCTGGTTCCGGACGTTACCGGCCGCCTTTTGGTGCTTACTAGGATGCTGGAAGAGTACCACGAGATCCCGCGAAACAAGCGTTGTCTGACGTCCTTTCAAGAGTATGCCAGCCACGCTTATACAGTCTTAAAGTGGGGTTATAGAGAAGTAGATATCGGCAGGAGACGACTCAAATTCAGAGGCTACCTTGATGAGCAGACAGAGATTGATTTCCACACCACACTCCGAATGCTGCGGGAGCTTACGGAGAGGATGCTTCTCCGACATGGTCCCAGAGACTGGCATCGGGATGCGAGAAACGAATACAGCGTGATCTCATGGTTTCTGCTGAAGCAATCGCCACGATCCCTAGCAAAGCTCCTCCTAAGCCCACAGGACGAGTGCTGTGGTCTGGAGGAGAAAGCTTCCGATTCCAGTGTAAGACAATGTCATTTCTCAGACCCACTCGATGATTACTGGAAAGCTTGGAAGAATGTCCCAGACTTGGGCTGCCGGACCTGTGACTGCAAGCGACGAGTGAAAAGCTGGAGTGTGAAACCAGCATTGATTGATGATCGAGGCCGACAATACAACCGCGCTGCAGAGAAATATTTGAAAGAGATGTGGACACAAAGACACGCCGGCCTTCACCAAGTTTTTACGATGGGCTATTTCAACATTGTTTTATAATGACTAGATGAGCGATAATCAGTTTCCTATACCAGATTGAAAATATGAACCGAGAGTTAATGAAATGATGGTCATCAGAGCTGTAACGCAAGGAGGTTAGATAGGCCCCACCGCCTTCCCATAGCGCCGCCCCAGATTACCGCTTCTACCACCGCCTGGGATTCACCTGGAATGTCCTCAAAGTCCAGAACAAAGTATCATCATTCACAGGCTCCCGGCCCTTCAAGGCTTCAAGAATTACCGTTCGATCCCTAGTACTTGAAATGATCTTTTCATAGTAATAACACTGTGATAATATAACCATGGATCACGCCGATCCGTTCCTCCATGTTCAAGCGTCCGTCTCCCTAGTCTTTCCCCCTTGGACCAAGTAGCACGACCAGCTAACCCTGCACAGAGACGTCCTTGCGACGCTGCAAACAACAAGGCCTCTCTTCTCATCATATCTACGTATCAGGTCTCTCGCCAAATCCCCGTCTAACCCCGAGCTTCAGCAAGCACGATCGGAGCTGGAGACGACGCTGACCGAACTCACTGCGGACTTGGATGATCTTGTTGAGAGTGTCCGTGCGATCGAACAAGATCCCTACCGGTATGGCTTGGAGTTGGAAGAAGTTCAGCGCCGGCGAAAGTTGGTGGAAGATGTCGGTGGAGAGATTGAGCAAATGAGAGAGGAGTTGCAAAAAGCCGTTAGTTCTGCGGCACCTGGCAATGCTACTGGCAATTCGTCTTCGGGGCTACCCAATCCAGCGGACTTTGATAATGTCCTCTCCCCGTCGGCAGATGATAGAGGGGATGATTACTATGCCGCTCTCGAACAGCAACGGCAGATGGAACTAATGCACGAGCAAGACGAACAGTTAGATGGCGTCTTTCGCACTGTTGGCAACTTGCGGCAACAGGCCGACGATATGGGGAGGGAATTAGAGGAGCAAGCGGTCATGATAGGAGAGGTTGATACATTAGCCGACCGAGTAGGGGGCAAGTTACAAAGTGGAATGTCCAAGATTAAATATATCGTGAGAAAGAACGAAGGTGAGTATGACTTCACACTGTTTCGTCGCCCCTTCCGTCCTGCTATTATTTGCTTTTGATATCAAGGCTAACTGAATATTACATAGATACAATGTCCTCGTTTTGCATTGCCGTTCTCATTTTCGTGCTTGTCCTATTATTAATCCTGCTCATCGCCCTGTAAGAAACCAAGCAAAAAAAGTTCAAAATACAAATCGTCATGCGAATCGGTCGGTCGAAAAGAAGATTTCACAGGCTTACACCTTGGTCTTCTTCTTGGGGCGTATGTCTTCCTCGTCGTCTTCATCTTCCTCATCTTCGTCTTCAAGATCACCCTCGAGCTCCTCGATATCCATCCCCTCATCGCGATCTTGACACCGTTAGACTATCTATTTCAAAGATTTGATGGGAACAACATACTGAATAGTTCGAGAGCATGGGGCCACAAGTCGTCAGCAATGGCGATAGCAAGCTGCTCTCCGTCTGGGAAGACCTCAATATCTTCGAATTCTTCGTCCTCCTCTTCCTCCTCTTCCTCAACTGTCTCTCCTTTGGACAACTGGGCAAAGCGCTCGTCAGCTTGCTTGGTAGCGGCCTTCGACTCCTCTGCAGACACATCGTTACCCCGGTAGCCGAAGAAGGCGAAGAAGCTGGCGCCTGCGGGGCTGAGGGGGAAATCCTCGTCCTCATCCTCCTCCTGGTCGGCAGTAGTCTCCAGTTCAACAATCTTGTTCTTCAGCTTCTCCAACTCCGGGAGCTTCTTGCGGTCCTTTCCACCCTTCTCGGCCTCGGCCAGATCGCAAGCCGCATCGAGCAAACCCTTGGTGAGATCCATGTCCTTCTTCCACTGAATACGAACCGGCTCAGAGACAAGACCCTCCCAGGACTTGGTCTTTCCATCGGCGGTCTTGACGGACCTCCTGCGCCAGTAGAGCTCCTTGACGAGCTTCTCGTTCTCGAAGAACGGATTTTCCTCACCAGTGCGGAATTCAAAGGTCAAACGAATGCTGCGAGGCTCACCCTGGCCTTGCTCATTGATCTCGAATCGGTCCACCTTCAGGTTCTTGAGGGTAGAGCCTAGAGCGGCCGCGTCAGGGGTCATGATGTACTGGTCGATCTCGCTGGGGGCATTGGCGAAGACGCGAACCCAGAAGTTCTCCTTAATCTCATCGTTTCCGTTGACGAAGGCATCGCGCTCGTTGTACCAATCACGCATCTTCAGGGTGCTGTCGCGAACTGCCAGAATTAGTTATACTGCACGGGCGCTCGATGCGATCGATGCCAAACTTACGGCAATCGACGTCAATGCGAGAGCGCTTCTCTTCGAGGAAAGACATCTTCTTCAATTGCGCCTCGGTGGGCTCGGATCCCTGGAGGCGATCAAGCAACGAAGCTCCAAAGTCGGTGGACATGATAACGATGAAGACCTAAGCTCGGTCGAATAAAACTGGCGAGGAAAGGGGTACGAGAAGCTTTGAAGATACGATTCGGGCGGCAATTCTATGCGAAACCTGAGGGAAAAAAATGGGGGGGAGGCGATGATTGTAGAGGTAGGGGAGATAGATGGGGAAGACGCGATCAGAAAATTTTAAATTCTTCAAAAACTTTACTCCGCGCAGACGGACTATCGCAATTGCGCTCCCGTCTGGACTCGGCGTGTCAGGTCCAGTCACCTGCTCACACTAACGCTGTCCGGCAGCAAGCACCCTTCCGCCAATCAGGAGCTGTCGGCCCTGGTTCCGTTCCCATCCATCATCATTTGTTATGTTTATGTTCTTGTCAGCCTGTAGTATTCATAAAGTATGTACACATCAGGTATAGTAGTCTCTAGACCCAGCATCCACAGTTACGCTCAGATGAAACAAGACAATGAGATTACTATATATAGCACACAGCATCATTGCCATACAAAAATAGTATACATCGAAAAATCGGTATCGCAGAGAAAACCGACGCCGTCATATAGACACTACGAAGTATTATGCCCAATTCAACGCGTCCTGATCTATATCCCCACCATAATAAGCACTTAGCTCCATCCAAGGAGTACCACTCCTTCCATAATAACGACCACTGGCAAAGTTACCCCTGGAATATTTCATACGCGTGATCCATATCCAATCTCCGGCCAACCATTATTCCTCTACCTAAACAATCCCTCCCACCCAGAACAAGTCTAGGAAAGACCAATCATAGAATGAATAGCAGGACTCCATCCATAAGGTCCAGACAAGGTCACGTTGCTTTTGTTTTGTTTTTTCTCCCCGATAAAGCCAGGATATACTTTAGGCTAAGTGGTTAGACTCTGCGATAGTTGGCCTCTAAGAGTTACTGGTGACGTCGGAGTTTTAATTGAACTCCGGGTCTGTTCGCTGATAAACTCAGGGAGATTACTAGATGCGGGGAGATAAGGGATCGGGGGGATTTTTTTTTTCTTTTTCTTTTGCTGCTCTCCCTTTAGGTTGAAGAGGATTTAGTTTATTTTGACTTCACCCATCTTTAGTAGGCGGGGTTCTTGGTCACAATGAGGTTCGCCATCGTCAATTCGCGGTATTAGCCATTCTTCTCTCTATGAATCATGCTAATCAACCTCCCCGCTGCTGCCTTGCAAGACGGGATCGTCGTGCCCAAGACACTGGAACACACAACATACACACACATATAACACTTCTCTCACATCCAATCCGAGATGGATTATAAATTTCAAATCATCAAACAGCCGCCGGTGTGAGTCGTAACACACGAGGGGAATAAGTAAAATCGACGGGTAATAAAAGAAATGAAAGAAAAAGAAATATAGCCAATCAATCAACTTTTGTGGCGGATGGGCCACTGGTCATCATGCTGCATGTCGTGACGTGCGTTTCATCCAACCGTACCGTTCCAATCAAAACAAACCATTACTTTTTTTCTGTCTTCTCGTCCGAGGTAAGATAAGAGCTGTGGAATCTTTTCTTTTTTTTGTTTCCCGCTCCATTAGGATACTTTTCCTCAACGATAAGACCCAGGCCGATTCGCCGTTAATGCTATTAATAAAAGGAAAACAAGGGATGACAGGGAGAGGAGTAAAACAGAAGGAGGGGAGAGCGAAAGGGGCTTGCGAGCATATCGGACCAATCGTGGCGGGTTCCGATAGCGTCAGAAAGCCGCGATGTCTGTGCGACTGCCCCTAAACCGGTTGGAGTGTATCTGACCGAGAGAGGGTTCTCCCGGTTACAGCATCCAGTCCAGTCCGTTGGCCTCCTCTTCGATCGGAAAGACCTCACG
The DNA here is from genome assembly GCF_009193645.1 of Aspergillus pseudonomiae. NCBI lineage: Eukaryota > Fungi > Ascomycota > Eurotiomycetes > Eurotiales > Aspergillaceae > Aspergillus > Aspergillus pseudonomiae. The sequence continues at coordinate 20,169 of NW_022476015.1, read as the reverse complement.
CGCATATTCTTCCATATCACGCCAACCCTCCCACAGGTGCCGAGCCTCGTCGGTGACTCTCAGCGATACGACCCCTCCGGGACCCTGCATCATGCCGGCGCCGGCGCCTTTCCCATTGGCCGGGCCTAAGCCCTTGGGGGAGCCTGCTGCAGGGCGGGAGAATTCGGGCTGCGGGAAGTAAGGTGCATTGCAGCGACCAAAGACCTCCTCGATCGCCTCCAGCTGTTCTCGGTATCCAGTCGGGATATTCACCTTGACCTCGACCTTAGGCACATGAATGTAGTGGCACGGGCGATTTAAGGCTCGCGAGAATGCTGCGCACACTTGGTTGGGGGAAAGGGTTTCAAACGTCAGGGCAATCCTATGCCATTCTTAGCCTCGCACGCACGGCGGATTGTGTCTGCTCTGCCAGGGAAAAACTTACCGGTGACCGTGCCACTTCTTGGGGCCATCCTTGAAAATCTGTAGCAGGGCCGGGCCAACATCATGCTCCGCATCCAACCACGGCAGCGGAGTATCCGGGTCGAATGGCGCATGCCACTCGAAGCTCCCATCGGGCATGAGTTCCATTTGGAAAAGCGGGTATGGTAGACTGGTGAAGTTGTTGTTGTAGATTCCGGCGTAAACAAAGGTTGCGGGAAGTCCGAGTTGCCGGATATAATTTTCGACAGTGAACTTGGGCGCCCATAACGGTACGGGCAGCCATGGTCCGTAGACGGAGTGATCTGGCATACTGCTGTAGATGTAGTGTTGAATGGTTCCAGCCCGTTTAGCCGCATCAGCGAGCGCACGCCCGATTGCGACCTCGTCGCCTGATTGTGACGTCGTATTGATGAAGGCCAGGTTGGCCCCTTGAAAGAGGGCGTCCATCAGGGGGACATTGTTGGTCAAAGGTCCTTGGAACAAGGTGACATTTGGCAGACTCTCCAGCTCCTCCGCAATGATGCCTTTGAGCGAATGAATCTGAGCTCGTACATGATGGCCGACGGCGGAAGCGACGCGGATAAGGGAAGCAGCCTGGCGACCCGTCGCGTTGACGACGGCAATGGTCTTCTGTTGTGTCATTCGGGGCGGTACTGAAGAAGGAGGGGGGCGAGAAGGAAAGAGGGGAGAAGAAGCGCGGGGAGACGGAGATGCCGTATGCGAGAAAGCCCCTCTGCCGGATATTTTTAAAAGGAAGAGAGGATATGCGGGGTAGAGAAGGACGCAGGTCGAAGGACGAGCAGTTGACGGAGAGAAGCCAATGAAGAAGGCGGCGGCTCCGACAGAAAATCTGGAGTAAGTCTGGTGGGATCAGGAGCACGAGTTGGTTTGGTTTGATTTACACGCTTATGATTATCACGAGGGGCCGGCCGTTTAGGTTAGTCGTCGGACGAGATGGGGCACAATTTAGTAGTATCAGTTTCCCAAGTCCTCAGTGGGGTTTCGGCCTGCGCTGCTGAACTTGCTCACTAATTGTCCTGGTCGATTGAGCGCAATTTAATGCCGCAATCGATTTCTTGAATGGTGCAATTAAATTTTTTTTTGTTCCTTTTGATGGTGATAGTGGATCGTTGAGTTGGAGGTTGTTTGATAGAAGCTGATGGTCGTTGCTTTGAGATGCCGCAATCCACAGGGGGTAAATGTGGTGCCTTTTTTCTTTTTCTTTTTCTTTTTCTTTTTTTTTTTTTTTGGGTTCCAATTAACTGTTGGCTCGCAAGGTCTTTTCTCTTAGTTAATGGCCCCGGACCAGATGGATAAGGGCTTCGGTATCCTCTCCTTCCACTGGCAATACTTCCGGTGGACTTCCCCGCCAGTGACTAAAATAATTATCAGGGGGTTCGCAATCAGAAGGAGACAACGAGGTGATCGCAGAAGATCTGAATCAGTGCGCGGGTCTGATTGAACAAAAAAAAAAAAGAAAAAAAATTCAGAACGACAGGCAGTGAAGGTGGATCGATCCAAGGAACGGTTCCGAGACTCGCGCCCACAATAAAGTATGCCCCTTCAGGAGGATAGGAACGCAGGTATCGCAAAAGAGATGGCTTAATCGATGGTACAATTGACCATGAGCCTTGGGAGGAGGTTGTCTTCTCTTATTATTCTCGATCAAGCTCAAGTCCGAAGGATGTAAAGGTATAAGTAGGCAAGGGCAAGTATGTCATATGGACGAATGGAGACATCCCAATGGACGAGCAGTCCTGTGAGGTCCCCAACTAAACCACTAACTGACTGGTCTGGATTAGGATCGTCTGGGGTTGTTGGTAAGAAAATAATAGGGAGGCAGACTAGTAAGGAAAAATTCAAAAAAAAATAAAAATAAAAATAAAAATAAAAAATTCAAAAAAGACTCCGTCCGATTTGGAGTCCGAGGAGGTTGAATCACCCACTGTGGTTCATATCGAGTAATGAGAAACAGTCATGGAAACAACGGGTTTTGCCCACACAAATACTCAACGTGGATATTTTATCCAGTTTAATTTTCTCTTTTTTGTTGTGATTTTTTTTTCTTATTTCATATTATTGTTTCATTGATTTATTTATTTGAATTTTTTTTTTTTTTCTTTTTACTTTTCTACGGTTCGTCTGTATAAGTCTTACCTGGTCGTATCTCAACACCCGTGACCCTTACTTTGATAGGAACCGGTGGCATTTCCAAGGAACTAGGAATAGAACCTCCCAAGGTCTCGACCGGGTTTGATCACCGGACAACTAAGACTGCACAGACGAAGTCGCCAGAAACATCCATAACTCCATAATTCCGCCCGTCGCGCAGCCATTGACCGTCTTTCCTTTACGTAACTCGGGATGCAGGCTGAATTGTATCGGATGCTTTAACACGTCGCCGGGTCGATCTAGTGATCACGGCCTTTGATATACGGTGTTCACCTTCGGTAGTTGATTGCTTGATCCTGGATTGACTGACGCAATAATATCTGTTCTTAATTATCTGGATCGACTGATATGTAGTCGAAGCGTACATTGTATGTACATATGTATTGACAAGTGTATACGATGCCCACTCAAACGTTCGTCAATTCAGCGAATGTTTGCTCAACTGTACCTCACACTAAAAACCATCCGCGCTGTCTTTCCCTGCTCGCTTTAGGGCGGGGGAAAAGTAACCCGGGAGGCGTCTCCGGTTACATGCTCGATCCAGTATAGAACGAGTTAGTGAGCACGTTAGAGAGTGCCGACTGTTCGAGATTCACAATCACATCTCCGATTCTCATTCCTGATGTAATCTTGTCAATTGAATATATCCTTATTCCCTGTCTACCCGAGAATAAACGGGACAGCTGAAATACACTGGGTCTATACAAGATATTCGCAGTGGAGCCCCGTCTGAAACCAAGTATTGGCCCTCTCTCGTCGTCCATCACGCCCACGTTCCTTTAACGGTGCCAGTCGGCCACCGCTCCCGACTCGGTCTGTGCTGGCCTTTGTTGGTATTATCCCGCCAAGAAGCTACTACACCCGCCGTCATCGTACCTTCTGGGTCCCTCTCAACCGACAGACGGTCGAAGCTTTGCCCAGTAATTTACCGCTCGGATACGAGCACATGACCGCTTTGTTGCCCGTGAAGAACAATTGATATGGTTGGATCGATAAGCACTCCCCTCAGCATATTTAAGACTAGTACAGAGTATACTCGGCTTCTCCTCCGTAGTATGTATGACCTGCCTTGTCGGGTAACGTCTCTCATGGCTTCGAATCGGAGAGGGCCGTTCTCACCCCGCAATTTATCGCCTTGGATCAACCTGGTGCGTGCTTTGCTTGCAGGTCAGCCTTTGCGCTTAGGCTCTTTTCTCTTCTCCACGGGCGTGACACCAAAGGATCACCTCACCTGATCTCGGTGGAATTTGTTGAACAACAGGCGTTGTATATGATATGATCTGAATTGGCGTGGTCGTCTTTGTTTGGATCGGTTTCTTGTCTCAGACTAGTGCTTATTTCTACACTTCTGTGATTTTTCGTGGGATCTAGACAAAATTAATTCCTCGGGCCTCAATCAGGCTTTGCGCTTATTTTTTTTTGTTGTGGTTGTTTTTTTATTTTTAATCTATCGAGCTGAATCAAGCATGTCGTCTCGTGATCATATCCTTGATTAATTACGGTGCCGATCCGGCCATCACTCGCTCGGCCAGTCGCTCCTCTCCTACTTCTTCCATTTCGCGGTCACTGACCTCCCGCGGTCCAATCCCCGCCAATCCCCAGACTCCTGGTCTGCGTCGCGCGAGTAATTGCGCCGCCGTCCGTTCATCCGAGTGCAAATGTGCGCCCGACTTGCGCAGCAACATAACATGCTCCGATAAGCCTGCGTTGGCCGCCAGGAACAGTGGGGTGCGGTTGTTGCGATTCCGAATGTGGACGGAGCCACCCTGCATCAGCAGAAAGCGCAGGATAGAGAGGGATGGCGATGTCGCGGCCAGATGCTAAGGGTCTTTGTCAACGGGCGGGTAACGGCAATGGACGGAGGGAGGGTATCTTACGATCGGAGTATTGCCAGAGTAATCGGCATCGTTCAAAAGGTAGTGGTTTTCGAGTTTCAGGATCTCTTCGACTCGTGCAAGATCGCCCTGAGCGATGGCATAGCCCAGGATGGTAAGTGTCTGGACACGCTCGGTGAGGGCGCCGTCTGGGTGACGGAAGACGGGTTGCGAAACCTCCGTCAGTTCTCCTCGGAGTGATTTCGACATGTCCCGTGCCACGGACTCCGGGGTTGCGTTGGGCAGACCAAGGAGATATGCCAATTTTGTCAGCGCGGCCTCCGTAGTCAAGTCGAGACCGGCGACAACACCAGCTCGAGACAAGCTCATGCCAGTGGCATATACCGGGCTAACGCTGCCAGTCAAACCTGCTCAGAGTCAGAGTTGAACGGTCCCATCGCGTGAGATTGGAGATCGTGGGCATCTTACACTGGGTAACGTTAACAATCACAATCCCTCGCTTGATGGCGTCCGCAAGCACTTTAATCAAAGCGTTATCTTGACCGTCTGGTGCGTTGCCAGCTCCAAAGGTCTCTAACACTAAACCACGGAGTCCTTCTAGTCTCAACACGGCGTCAATCATTTGGGGCTTGATGCCCGGGAATATACGAAGACAAGCGACATGGGCGGTATCTAGATCTGTCTGGATGCTGAAATGCTCGATGCCCCTTGGCCGATTCACCAGCTCCCAGTTGACGTTAGTGCGCATAGAAGTGGTTACAGCCAACGGTGTGCAGTTCGGAGAATCGAATGCACCGAAGTCACTGGCCGCCACCTTGCTCGACCGGTTACCACGGAATAGTCGATTGTTGAAGTACAGACACACTTCTGGGATCATGAAGTGGCCAGCCACAACCAGAGACCCAAGAAGGTTGTCTGTCGCATCATTCTGAAGCTCCAGCATTGGAGCCTGGGATCCCGTAAGAATTACGGTTTTTCCCAGGTTTTGCAGCATGAAGCTGAGTGCGGAGCTAGTATACGCCAAACTATCTGTACCGTGAAGGATAACGAATGCGTCAAATAGGGTGTAGTTTCTCTCGACGGTTCGCGCAATTTCTGCCCAGCCTTTGGCATCGATAGAGCTGCTGTCCAGTAGCTCCTCAAATTCAAACACCGTATATCTTACTCGGCGGCCGTACGCAGTCTGGGGTGTCCGTAGACTCTGATGGCCCTTGATCTGGCCTGTGTTATCGACAACAACATCCATCATGGTCGAAGGAGAGCCATCATTGAAAGTAGGCACCCGGGCCAGGCATTGCTCTTGAAACCCTCGCGCTGGTATAAACCCTGATGGTGACGGTCGCATACAGATGGTACCTCCGGTCATAATGATAAGGACCCTCGCTTCAGGGAGTTGAGGTTCTAATTGTTGTTCAGTCATCTCATGGATGACACCGTCCATGATTGCCATGATGAGAATGAGAAGCTTCAAACTCGCCGGACCCTTGACCACCCTACAAGGATGCGCAGAATAACGCGCAGGTCGAGAACTGGCTGGCGTAGCAAAACAACAGCGATAAAAATCGTGGCCTCTTCTGTGCTCTTCAATACGTATCGTTGAAGCTGTGCGATGCGACCCAGTTGACTCTGATAGCAAGCTGAATCAGCAAACAGATAAGCCTCCGAACGTGGGGCAGTCAGTGACCTTGCGAATTGAAACGAGTGCTTTTATAAGATTCTAATAAGATGCTGCGGAGAGATAACATTCATAGACTTCGCAGCCGCCTCTACCCCAACGCATTGAGGGTTTAATTTGGAGAAACAAGACTCCGATCAACGGCTACCCAGTATTCTATTACGTACAGCAGCACACGATTCGGCGAGCGGCTTCAAATCCTGAAAACGTTTGGGTGGGAAAATTTCGGGTGCACGCAACACCGAATTTAACTGGTGGATCACAGACGGAGTCCCGTCAACTTAAACACACACAAGACCCACAGCAAGAAGAGGCTTTTTTCTCTCTCTTTTTATTTTTGTCTGTGTTGTTATTTTATTTTAATGTTTTAGCTTTCGTGTCTCTGAGACAAGGAGTATGTAGCAAGCAAAACCTAGATTGAAAGCCTGGATCCAGGTAGCCATTGACACAAGTTATTGGTATTAATAGAACTACCGAATATTGCCCACATATGGCGCTCTTTGTGCATTTTGCATCAGCAAAAGACACCACTGCATTAATATAGTCTGTTATACCGGTATCAGGTACAAAACATGGAAAATGTCACATTGATATCATGCAATTAGCTGCCATGGTCAATGTGCTTGAGTATACTCTGTAGTAATTCCATCCATCCCGATTGTATGACTTACCCGTGATGTTATTGAACAAATTGCATACAACATAAAAAGCAACAATTCTCAGGCCTTCCATGGATCCAACGGATACAAACTCACTCGGCCAGATGCGGCATAGCCAACAGTCACATGGCAGTCAGATCTCACCTGCGTTCACTTGCTTCAATCTATGAACTTCATCTTCCTTTACAAAATGTCAAGTCTCGGATTACAACTCAAACAAAATGGTTATTGAACTTTTTTGAATTTTTTTGTTTGTAAAGGTCATCAGCTCCTATGTCTTCAGGGTATCGTCGTCTGATGTACAACTCCCGACTCCACATAGAATTTCTCTGGGTTCTCGATCAACGATCCTCTCGTTGGCATTGTCAAAACGCCCTCACTTCGCCGTGGACAAATCATGAAAACGCTTGCAAATCACAAAAATAATATATACGTGCAGAATGGAGGAGTGAAAGAAGCGAAGTGTGGGATAATCAATATCCATCTTTACTCCGAGTCCTCGGACGCGCCATGGCCCTCGAGAGCGCTAACACTCCCTTTATATACGCGTCTACCGCGAGCGAACCAATCGCAAAGAACAATGAAAATCACAACACCATATACAGCCGAGACATAGTTCATGTCTGTGAGAAAAGTCAGCGGAAATGTCCAATCAGGTTAGGGGTAAGAAAGACTTACTGCCTGTGTTCACTGGCATGGTTGATGGGAAGGAGTACATGACAAGACAGAAGATGGTCCATAGGACGGTGACAATATTGGCGAAGGCGCCCCATTTTCCAAGCCAGAAGGGTCCATGGTTGATGTTGTCACGACCGCGGTACCAGAGGCATACGATGGGACAGGAGTACGAGATGTATAGCAGGGTGATACAGGCGGTCACCATGCTGTTGAAAGCGGTAGAGGAGCCGAGATAGAGCAGTCCGAGAACAGCAACGATGAAGCTGCTGGCGTTGTGCGCGTTCAGAGGCACATCGAGAGTGTGGTTGACCTGAGCGAGCCACTTGTGTCCAGGGATACCACGGTCACGAGCAAAAGCCCAGCAGAGGCGTGACTGCCAAGTGTGGCACGCAATCAGACATCCCATTCCGGTGACGAGCAACAATGTCTCCAACACAATGGCGCCGGGCACATTGTCAAGCGCTTGGTAGTAAAGTTCCAAGATGGGAACCCCAGTAGCTGTGTTCAGAAGCTTGTTCAGGTCATTCAGACTGAAGAACATGGAGATACAGTAGAACCAAGACGTGACGAAGCCAATGCCAACGGTGGCCATAATAGCGATGGGGATGTTCTTCTCAGGCTGTGGTACCTCCTCCGCAAGGTGGGTCGCAGAGTCCAAACAGGCAAAGATCCAGTTTGGATTGATCAGCCCAACAATGAAAGCCATACCGTCCGACTCCCATCCAGTGGAATTGACGAAATGACCAAACACATATGCTGCGCTGGCATGAGTCTTAGCACAAGCGGGCACTGTGACCAGGATCACGAAGAAAGAGAGTAGCGAGATGTAAAGGGTGACCTTTGCAACTGCAGGCAACGTTTTACCCCAGCAGTTGAAGAGGTAACAAAAGAAGTTGATGAGCTGATAGGCTACCACAGTATGCCATGGCTGCGGAACACTATTATCTTTAAGTCAGCACTACAGACAATAAGATGTATCTAGAAGGAAGGTTAGGACAGAGCATACAATTCGGGATGGCCAAGTTGCCACATTCCTACCCCAGCGGACCCAAGACTGAGAGCTACACTGGCACAGGCGAAAATGGCACCAGCATATCCAAACCAGCCGGTGAAATAGGATGCAAATCGTGAATATTTCTTAGGCGCAAGTTCATTGGCCCAGAAATATTGACCACCGGCATTGGGCATGGAGCTGGCCAGTTCGGAAAGCGAGGCACCCACACATGTTGAAATGAAACCGATCCAAATCAATCCGTAAACGATAAGGACCGTGCCTCCAGAACTGATACCAGTGATCAAGGATGCAGAGATACCAAACCAGGAATTGGACATACAAAACGCAATACCAACAAGTGAGAGTATTGAGAAATTGCGCTGCAAATCCTGTGTGTATCCCATCTCGGCTAATCTGAGTGCGTCAGAATCATCAGCTCCTAACGCATTCTCACTCTTGCATGCCGGATTCACATTCGGCTTCTTTTCTATGTCAAAGTCGGCCATTGTTGCGGTTGATTGCAATGGGTGTCAGTATACGGGAATGGTGCAAAGGGCAACACAGTGTTCGAACGAGGGATACAGAGCCAGCTGCCGTGTTGCAATGTTACTGCGTGGGAGTACCTAGATCGGATGGTCTAATTGAATCAATTATAACCACGGTTGCATAAGGGCTTATGGGTTCGTTCCGGGTCTGGTTCGAACGGTAACGGGGCTGCTGTTGGACAGGTTGACTGCTGTTAGGGTTACGGGTTCGAGGTAGGGTTCTGGCGATGTTACTGCTGGTCAGGTTGACTGCTGTTGGCAGACTTCCTGCGGGTCCAAAGTCGCGAATGGGTTGTCGAGTCTGTCGTCGGGTCCGAGATATCGTTGGGTGATTGTCGCACACGGAGGGATGACTGCACCTATCGATACGGCGATACAAGATACAGGACAGCCGAAGCGATCAGTATTGGAGAATTCAATCTCTTGTTTTTTGTTGCTTGTTCTCTCGAGCTATCAACAAAGCGGGAAGGCGTAAGACATAGACGGAAGTCTTGGTGTCGAGTACAGCCTAACGCAAAATGAAGCAAATACCTCAAGCTGCAGATGCAGGAGAAGGTGTTTGCAGAAGGTAGATGGGAGAGGAGAATATGAAAGGAGAAACTGATGTGAAGTTGGAGAAAGATTGGCCCCATGGGAGGGGCAACAGTGAGTATTTAAGATATCGTCACGCTACGCTTCATTTTTGTTTTCCTTTTTTGTTATTAATGTCCATTGTCAACCCTACTGTGGTATGCCTCGATGTACTCCGTAGCCTTCCTTGTCGACTCCACTTTGGATTGATTAGTTGATCCCCCAAAGGTCCGAGAGGTTCCCCATCTTTTACCTCTCTTGGCTCCATCTCTCACGGAAGCACTAACTATGGTGGACAGAAGTGATAGGCACAAAGTCAAATTTCGCACTCCGATTTGCTCCACCTAGCAGTGTGATATCGTCATAGGCTGTGCACTAGGCACAGAATTAACCTAGTGTTATTCTGGTTCTGCAGTCCCTGGTGGCGATGGGTTGAAAGAATGAGGCACTATTCGGCTGTGGTCAGGGCTAGTTCGATAGCCTTGGTTACATAGTCAACTTTGCCGCAATGGTTGGTTGATCCTTGCTGCACCCGGTGGCTTCGCTCCACTTCGGCCCTAGAGGCTCCGCCGAAATTTTTTGATTCCCTATGCGTTTTCACAACTTTGGATTTTGTTTTCCCTACTCATCTTTCTCCTTCCCTCCAACGTCATACATTATAATTTGTGCGCGTCAGGAGGAGTTTTCCGCCGTCTAGTTCAAACCGGCTCGGAACTTCAAAGTTCATCGGCCCGTGTCCGACGGTTTCTAGAAAACCAATCCTGCAGCAGGGATTCTTGCGAGAGCCCACGACCTGGTCAATAGTTGCTATGCTCCTTACATGCCATTCGACAATCAGTTTTATTATAGTTTCCGGGTGATATTAACCAGGTTATTATCATTGACACCTTAAGGATTCCTTAGGAAAAGTCCGCTCAAACCGTTGACGTTCCGAACTTTCTCCAGTCGCGTGCAGTTGCTAGCCTTTTGGTTTTAGTAACGTCCACGACCGGGACCAGTGGAGCTCACTCTTATGTGAGGTTTTGATTCGCACGTCGAGCCAAGATGAGAAACACTCGACTAAAAGATAACCTCACCGATCCGCGTGTGAAACTCGAGGTATTTTATCCTCGGTCGAGTGGTCTGCATCCTCCCCCTGGAAAAAAAAAAAAAAAAAAGGAAAAGAAAAAATACCATACCCAACAACCCAACAACCTCTGTAATACAATATGCAATGAAGTATACACCTTTACTACTATTTTCTGAAAGTGAGCGCAATCATATCCTACCTTCCAGAGCCAATAAGATATTCGGTCTTTATCGCAAACATACCCTGAAGCTACTACTAGTAGTATCCCACTCGATGTTAGGGAGCGCCCCTAGTTAATTACGGAATCTTCCCGCGCCTAACAGAGCTTGGCTCTACTCAGCCTTCTGCCTCCCACATGCTCACAGGCAGCAACGTTTACCCCTTAGAGAAGCTGGATATCTTAGCCGGGAGCGTTTCAGTTGGCTTCTTTTCCATATCAAATGGCGATCATTGCTGTACGTCGTCAGACCGTGTAACGTGTAACCTTTCTCTCGGACAGGCTAATAAAGTCTATCCTTTGAGGTAATCTCGACGGCTAAGACCGATGATAAGGCGTGGTATATGAACCCGTCACTTCAATTCTACACTGGGATGACTCGGTGATAGCATAGATAACAATAGCCTTGTTTCCTATTCTTCTCTTATGCTTCTGATGTGGGTAGCAACTAGGCCAAGTGCGTACGTAACGGAATCTAACCGACAGCTTCAGATCCATACTCCGTAGGTAACATTCGGCATGGCAGCCACAAAAGCTTGGAATCCGCTTCCCCATCGGGAATAGCCCTGGGAGTGGCCCAGAACAGTTCAGCATCCGATTCCGAATGGCATAAGAGTTATGAGAAAATCACTTCAAGTAGGGAAATTCTATCGCTCACCAACACCATGTATTATAGCAGAATTGATCACAGTTGTCCGAAAAGTGGCCTTGTATCCACCTTTTTCAATCCTCGACTTCCAAGGATTCCTCTATCACGTTAAGACAGAAGGCCGTGAACCTCAATGACGTAGAAATATATCTGACATACTAGAAGTCTTGCTCATGGTCGCAAAGAATGCCATGAATGATCCACATGCATTCATCTCGTATTACTGTTATGCATCTAAATTTAGACTCGTCTTATCTGATATTCCCACGCGATTTGCTACCCCATATTCTGAGAGGACATATCGTCACGCGAGCTCCAGACGTAACGATCGCACCTAGTTGACTTTGCCTCGATGGTCGCTACTACTGGTATGCTTCATTAAATGAAGATAACTGCCAAAGCCCTTGAGTATACCAAACGGGGAAACCGTATGGTGTCTCGAGCAGATCTGCAAACCCGTAGCCTATCCTCATGCAGGAGGGACATCTTTACTCTTTTCGGGTAACCACTTGAGTTTACCCTAAACCAACGATCAACTACATATACCCGAGAGCGCCTGATGACCGTTAATCTCCTCTTTCTCAGCCACCAAAATCTACACCAATCTGACATATGTCTGCTTGTTCATTTGCCCATGTTACTGTGTTATGATAAGCTTTAATCAGTTATTGGTTGCTGTGGATAACCTGCGATTGATTAATTGACCAGCCTGTTCGGTCGTTATCTTACACTTTGGGGTACCGACGGGAAGGAGTCAATGCTTCCTTTGAAACGAGGTTAATGGCTGAGGTGTTGTGGCCCAGGGATTTTCCGGGGTACTAATAGTTTGTACCTTGCCACTTTGGTCTTGTTGCATTGGCTTTACCGGACGGATCAGCGGGCTCTTGTCGGTGAGATAGGGTTTTATTCCTTCTTACGGGCATTGCATGGAGAAGGAGTCGCTCAAGGTTTACGACATAATGAATACGGGGACCGCCAGAAGGATTTGGGTTATGCGGGGAGTGCCTATCTCTTATCTCCTTCTTTCAACCATTCTGTTCCTTGAACATCTGCGATTCAAGCGATCGCATGATAAGGTACTCAGATAGTACCAATAGTCTGCGTGCTCCGGTCACTGTGGTTTATTGATAGGGTATCTTTTCTATTGCCGTCTCCCCTATGGCAACGAGAGTGACAGATTGACGGAGGATTACTTCTCTTGAATCGTGATTCATACTCCTTACCCTCCTCGAAAATGAGTGAAAACATGGCAAGACTCATATAGAGTCTGTTACACCCTTTGCAGTGGTATCATTGAATTCGTCTGATTTCGTCAAAATGTTTTTCTCCTCATTATTAGGGCCACAGACAATACCGCTGCAAGCAACCGCGGTGGGTGGCTACTCCGCGGAAACGAGATATTGCTATTATCAGCCGTGTTCATCGGACCAGGCGCACTCGTTACTTGCAGAGGTAGCCTCGTCGCACGGTAAGGTATTTAAATATTATTCCCGGTGCCATTCCCAGAGGAGTAATACGTGGTACTGATACTAAACGCATCATCCAGTTTCGAAGCTGAGGGCTGATGTTGTGCATGGTGATATGCAATATTATGTTGTGGCTTTCGGCGTCCTTCCCGGCGAGAAGGGAGATACTGGCAGACAAAGCCACCTTGGATACAACGCGAACAGGATGGTTGAGTGGCATCAAATTTGAGATGCTGTTTGCGGCATTCCGTGATATTGAGTAATATGATGGTTTATCTCTTTATCTCTTTCTCATGTCTCTGAGGGATGAAGATATTCTGAACTCGCTGTAAGTCTCCTTTTCACCCTGTCTTTCTCTTTCTTTCTGAGGCACGCGGTGGTGACCTTAAGATTATTCAGTGCGCTGCTTAGTAGGTTCTAGGGCCCGCGAGTCGTAACTCGCGGATAATGTTGGTCTTTTGGCAAAATGTCTTGTATCGCCTAAGCCCTAGATTAGGTGCTTTACATTCTCTTTTCCCCCTCTCTTTCTATTTATGCTGTTGGAGTAAAGTGGCATTGGTCTTCCTACTGCCTCGTTAGATTTCCAGAAATTGCATTCTCGGTTGCAATGTTCTCTTTGCCAAGTCACGACATATATGTACTAGATACTTGGCGCCTGCATAAGCTTGTTATTCTTATGTTGTTTTTACGCGAGGTTTCCAATACTTCGTTGGTGGACATCATTGATGTCTATATTGGTGTATAACAGACGATCGCGCATGTCGTGTTCTCATAGCTGGACACATTGGCACATCTGCAAAGGTCAGTTTCTCTCGATGAAGTAATGAGCTTTGCTTTACTATGGCTTTATCATTGACTGATGCCTATTGTTGGCAGTGGTTACTTGAAGTGCTTGAGTTGATACGATGGAATGACGAAAAGCTTTTCCTTCAATATCAACCATGGAGAGGATTGTATGAGATAACAGCTCCGCTTAAAGCAAGACACAAGACATTGACAAGCCCATGCAAGGGACCCTAGAGCTCTACGAGGAACTCCTATGTCAGTTACGTGACAAGTTGAGGTAAAACGCGTCACCTTAGGCTAATCTCTGAAATACAACATAAACTGAGTGTATAATTTAACATCCGCAGGTCAACATAGTTCATCCATATGGTTACAATAATAAAGGGCTTAGATGTTTACCAATTTGAGGCTATATTGCCAGCATTTCCCATCTTATCTGGCACATGGTTTCTGCTGTCAAAAAGCGCCCCGAGTAGATTTTATTCTAGGTAACATTGAACAAACAGCGGTATACTCCACAGTGGGGGATATATGATATCACAAGGTTAAATCAACGACTAATGATATATTGGTTAAGTGGGGTATAATGGAATATATATAGTAGTAGCCTACGCTCTCTTATGATCAAAATAGTACGGAGTGTATAAAACTAATGGGTCACTTGTGCTTACATGTGATGCCGGTGTATGGAGCTTTTGGTTTTTGAGGGTAGTATGTTAAACATGGGTCTAATTTATAGCCTGGATATGGAGTACATATCTGTTATTCTTATGAGTACTTTAGTTGTACTGTAGTTATGAAGCATTGTTGATTACAAAGTTGAAGTTCAAGGTTTCTTTCGGTGATGAACTGCCTGCCCATGCTGTATTTAAATTGTATAGAGGGGTAAACGGACTGATACATGCCACATTTCATTATTTAATAAAGCCAGGAGATGTTCTTTATATTGAGGTTGCATTGTCGCGGGAAGATGCCTGGTGAAAGCCCCAGGCTACGAGATCATGTGCCAATGATCTGCCTTCTGATGCGGTTCACCGTCACACCCTCGTTTCATCGTTTCCTACTCCATATTTAATCTATGCAACGCACGGTAGAAGATCTGTGGAATTTTTGGAGGTAAGATCTGACTATGTCTTGTTTTCTTCTTTTTTCTTTTTCTTTTCCTTTCTCTCTTTTTGTTTTAGCTCTCAGATCCGATGCTGCTTAGACTAACATCCAGTAGTGACACGGGATGAAGTTTCTATTCTCAACATGGTCCACAGTTCGTCCGATTCTGAAACGACAGTCGCTAACTTTCGGGGAAGTACTTACCCGCTTTCCTCTCAGCGACCGTGAGACACAATTCCCAGGATATGCTTGCCTCATGACTCAGAAAGTCAATGACTCGTGTGGGCGAGGAAGATATAAGGCTCCCCCTTGGTTGGCCTTATTCAGAACATAATTTTGAGCCTGTACCAGACTGACAAAGTACCCCTGAGGCTCGGATGTGCATGATGTCACGTTTCAACCTCCTATCCGCAATTTGCGACCGACCCAAACATCGGCCCCAGACCAACGCGTTAGCGTCCCGCTAGTCAGGAACGGGATCCAGCAACGGCCAATCTTCTGCCTTGGGCCCAATTCCGTTTTCCTCTCATTTGCAAGTCAAAACCTCCGATGAAACCATAACCCTTCGTTTCAGGTCAATCCACACCGTTACGCCTCCTGCTTTATCATAGGGCAGGCGCCCGATATGGCGCCTCCGGAGGTTCAGAATGACCTCCCCTGTTCGCTGGGTCCAAACGAACGACGGAGTACTGAAGTCTGGTATTGCCCCTGGAGATCAGCAATATCAAAGAATGGGGCCAAGTGGAGGCCCAGGGAAACCGTCGGGCACTGCCTCTCTTGGGCGCTGGCTAGCTGAGAAAACCCAAGACGCTCACGTCTCTGAGTGGACGTCCCACTGGCACACGAGACGTCGAGGAAAACCGCTCCAGTCCTCTGTTAATTATCTGTCATTAATGGAGGTCCTGCGAAGGTTGTGATAGGGAGGAAGGGAAATCGACATCCCAGCCCCCCGCGCTTGTAAGTTTGTTCTAAGTGGTTCCCGGCTATTGGGTCTGCAGTCTGATAGAGGCGACGCTAACCATTCTAATGAAATTTCCTTGAGATGATCTTGCTCTTTATCGATTAACCCCTCCCTGCAGAGTTTGGTTCGGACGATTGTCATTAATTTCGAGAAGGAAAAGAAGCGCAATAGTCATGGGAATAAGGGGATAGAATTTAATAGTTCCATGATCGGTTCTTAGCGACCCAACGGCCAAGTCAAGTTCGGTTCTTGGGGCCGAGAAATAGGTAGAAGACCAAGATGCAGAATTAAGTAAGTAGTTTATCAGATAGGGGCGACGGCAAGCGAAATGAGAAAAATTTAAAAAAGTGAAAAGGGCAACAATCAAAGACAATCGCGATTGGTGAACGGGGGCAAATTGGACTGGACTGACTGACATTCCCCAACGAACAGACCACCTGCTGTTGAAGTCACTCGGCTGTTTTTCTACTATCGCTTTGTTTAAAACCACTTCCTCCGCTCCCCTTCTTTAATATTTCCACCACATCATCCGACGGCGTTGACGTCCTTCCGCTCCTTTATTTTTCAGAAGGATTGTATCCTTTCTGACTCGTCGTTTTATTTTACACTCCTTTGTGTCGCTCTTTCTCCACTGTCTCTCGTTAAATTTGTTGATTTCTGTTATTTTTGCGGTCGTGAACTGACGGTACGATCGACTATGTACACCCTGGTTGTTTACCATTCCAGCCCAGGAAACATGGCTAATGAAGAACGAGGTTATTAGATAACCGACTCAAAAGCCCTGGATTCCTGGTGAGATTCCAGCATAACTATCGGATTATCTTGATTCAAGTCGAAGAATCGATCGATCGACCCTAGTAATCCCTGCGGATTTCCAAAACGGGTATGTCTACAATTTCTCTCTATCGCTTCCTCTCCTTTTTCTTGCTGCCCCCCGGTCCTTTGCACTTTCTTACACTCCAATGTAATATCATTCCTATATACACTCTATTCTTCGAAGCTCCAGCCCTAAATACCCTCGTGTAATACATCCAGTGGCGCGTAAAAAGAGGCGGAGCGCCGACGAAGCAAGGGGAATCATCTTCGCCCCTTGCGCCAGACCACCAGCCGCTGATGTTGAGGAACCATGATGTCAGAGGATTGTCCTGTTCAAGGTTCTTTTATTACATGTGGAGCTTGTTTCAAAGGGTTGGAGTTATGCGCGAACCTGCTTTGCCACTGTTGTGATTGTTCATGATGCGTTCTTATACTATGTTCTAATCCCCGCCATCGCGCCGACGATGCTACTGCGAAGTAGCCAGCGGCGCCAGGCCTCATCGGCTCCCTTCCCTATTCTGAACTTTATTCTGCCATATGATTCTTAATTATTGACCCTGGTGACGCTTTAGCCGATTACCTCGCTCGTGGTAGTGGACAGTCAATTGTCGCTCATTTTGCAGCCCACTCTTGTCCCTCTTTCTGAGATCCATCAACATTAAGGATCATGCGCCAAACGATGAGGCTTGATGTCGGCCTAGTGACAGGCCTGGCTGCCTTTTCGGGGCTGGCTGAGGCGTTTTGGCGTCTCCCATGCCGTGGAAGAGCTGGTTTGGCTCGTCTTGATCCCCTTATGGACCCCGGAAAGGATTCGTACCATGTGCATGCAATTCATGGACCTGACAGTTAGTTCACCAGCCTTACCCCATGTTGGTCGATTGTACTGAGTGATGATAGCCTTCGCCATGACCGCCGATATGGATACCCTGAGGGATGGCAGCTGCACTTCATGCGCAGTCACCCAGGACAAGTCGGCGTACTGGCACCCCGCTCTCTACTTCATGCACGAGAATGGTGATACTGAAGTTGTCGATCAAGTGGGAGGCATGCTTGCGTATGTGTCTTCTTTTTATCCCTTCCTTAAGATCGACGGGAGTCGCTGACGTGATCCCTTACTCGAATAGCTACTATCTCCTTTACGGCAACAATGTGACCGCATTCCCAGAAGGCTTCCGCATGGTCGCCGGTGACACCTACAAGCGCGACTTTAAATGGCCTGTTCCCGATCCTCCCACGTCTGAATGGTCTGGTGAACAGGAATCGCAAGCTGCCCTTCGCCAGAAGGCGATCGGCTTCAACTGCCTGAACTACAACAAGGCAGCCGAACCCTCGCTCGGTCGACACTTCTTGCCTAACAAGACCTACCTTGACGAGCACTGTACCGATGGTGTTCGTTTTGAAATCATGTTCCCCTCTTGCTGGAATGGCAAGGATGTCGACTCTGATGATCACAAGTCGCATGTCGCCTACCCTTCCACGGTGATGGATGGAACATGCCCGGAGGGCTACGAGACTCGTGTCGTTTCTCTTTTCTTCGAGACTATTTGGAATACTTATGCTTTCAAGGACAAGAAGGGCACATTCGTAATTTCTAACGGTGACCCGACTGGCTTCGGTTACCACGCAGACTTTATTCATGGCTGGGAGTCTGGTGTCCTGGAGCAAGCAGTGAAGAAGTGTACCAATCTTTCCGGCCGCGTTGAAGATTGCGATGTGTTCGACATCCAGAGCGAGGCCGACCAGCGGAAGTGCAAGTTTGAGGTTCCAACTCTTTTGAAGAATGAGGATGTTTACTCTCACAAGGGTGGCCTTCCTAACGACCTCGTCGTCGGGTATGGACCCGCCTATGCAAGCCCCATTGAGTACACTACAGCCACGGCCACGCAAGCTCCCGGTGCCTCAGTGTCGGCCTCGGCGTCCGTATCGATCGGGTTATCCATCGACTTGCCAGGCATCGTGGCTGTCGAAACTTCGACCAGCTCCCCTACGACGCCCACATGGACACCTACCCCAACAACCTCTTATATCGAAGGCGATGTTACCCAGGCGATTGTTTACGTCGAACGTGAGATCACCGTTCTGGTGGATGGACAGGGAAACCCTCTTACAACGCAGACCGGAGGTCTTGAGACCGTTTCCACTGTCATGTCGACTACCACCAGCATCATCTCTACTGTTGTTACTATACCAACCGCTCCTCCTGCCAAGAGAGACCTGCATGAGCACAAACATGCTCATGGACATCATCGCCATGGCCACCACTAAACAAGAACTTCTGAGGTGGTTCAAATGACGACCAACAAGATGAATGGCAAAACTAAGGTTCCCTAATGGGATTCTTCCCGTTCTTATCCGTCATTCCTATACCTGTCTCGTGCTTTCAAGTTCATACCTCGATTCATCGAGTCCGGCACGAGCATTGTGCTTCGCTCCAAAGCTTGCTCCAGGAGACTTCTCTTCTTTCGTTTATAGTTTTCTTCACCTTGTCAATGCCTTATCCCTGTTATTTGGTTGTATATGCTACTCTTATCTGCTTCTTATCCTTGAGGGAACAGTTGAAGCGCGAGATTGATTTTGTTCTTCTCTTGATGAGAGTCGGGATGAGCTTTGTTAAATAAAAACCAATGAATACGTCCTGGAGAACTCCAGACTGACCACGCCCTTGTACGATTACGCTACTCAAAATTGCTTTTCGCACGCTGGATGTATGATACCTTTGTAGCATTTAATGCTATCTCTTTTTTTCAAATGAATCATATCAGCGTAATATTGTCTCTCTCTCCATGTCACTATTCTGACACGGATCTCCTTCACGCCTCAGATTGAATGGGGAATGACCCCCTTGAAAATACAGGCGGGAGGTTCAAAGGCAGTCAGCGTACCCTCCATGCCGTTCTACTGTTGTTTTCCAAAGGAGTGATGGTATTGTAGGCGGAATGCACCCTCGTCGAGTTTGTCGAAATTCAGAAGCTTCTTTAGCGTGGAAGGAATATCTATTCACTAGCTTTAGCCAAAAGTCAGATTAGACTAGGCCGAGTATGACAATAGTTCACCGGCACCGTAGATATGCAGAGGATCTTGCATTCAATATGTTGGCATTCAAAGACTAGTTGGCAGTCATGTTGCGAGGCATGAATGGGAACTTCTCTTTACGATTTGGGATTTGATTCTGCTTCCGCTACTAGTTTTTCTCCCATCCATGTGCCCATGTATGGCTAACTGGACAATGTATACTATTGAATTGGGGTCCCAGAGTCCAAAGAGACGATCTTCTAAGTGCTCCGATAACTTAGTAAGAGTCCTGACTACCGGGATCGATCTTCGTTGAACCTGGCGAAGGTTGTATTTTTTTTTTTTTTTTTGACGTTATTCCTCGTATTTATTCTAATTCCTTTCCATTTTCTAGATCCATTCTTCGTGAATAAACGAAAGTCCACTGATCTAGCCCTAATCCCCTCCGACATGTATTCCCTACCAGATCAACCCTCCACCTATAAATCCCATCGCCTCCTTTCTCCTGTAAGGCTTTTTTTTTTTTTTTTTTTTT